>NW_026924832.1:0-24926 GCF_032062105.1 Saccostrea cuccullata
AAGATTTAACATAAAGTACAAGCAATTATATACGAGTGCATGTATTTATCAATTTTATTTTTTTTTTATCTTAAGAGGGTATTATTTACTTTTTAATGATTTAAAGATTAATATGTACTTCATTTCTAAAAAAAAATTCTTAAAATTTTAATTTTAATCAAATCAAATCATCAGGACATTTATTAGAAATTGTCATCTGGCCCTAAGACCGTAAACTGAGAACAGACTAAAGTCAAAATTTTGATTTTTTAATATCTTAAATTTTATTTAATCTATTTGCTTCAAAATAAAAGAAATGTTTCAACATTTTCAATCAGACATATACTGAAATTTTGGTCTGATAATCAAAATTATTTCATGTTTCATTGGTTTGAAATTTTGACTTACGTCTGTTCTCAATATACGGTCTTGGGGTCTGATTCTGACAAAAGTTGTTCCGACTCATATTATATGTTATATTTAAAAACTGTTACTTTTGACTTTATACCACACATAGTTATGGAGCTATTGTAAAAATGATTTTTTTTAGACATGTTGACCTTTGACGAAACCTTAAATGCTTTTACACAATAGTAACATTTAACTTACACTTACACACAGTTACTTCACTTACATAGTTACTTTACTATTAGAATAATAATGAAACTAAATACCATAATACTAGAAGCGATACTTTCAATTAATACTACTCAATGTAATATTTATAAAACATACAAACTATACAAACGAACGAAAGTTCAAACGAATTTAAAATACATTGAAATAACAAAGTTATCCAAGAACCGTTTCATTAACAAAACAGAGAAAAAATGTAAATAAACTATAGGTACTCTGAGCAATGAGCTCACTAAATGATACCCCCCGCCTCCCATATTTGTCCATGTGTTGCTATATATTGTTTTACGGTAATGTGTAAAGAGGAATAACTCGTCCTATCAAATGTTATCCAGAAGCTTCTATATGTGACGTCATAGGTAAACATATAATGGCAATGTCCATGTTTTGCCATGGGAAACTTAAAATACGCGTCGAATAAAATTGTAAAAAAGGAGGTGCACAATGGCAATATGTAATAATGATTCTGTGAAAGTTTCATTAAATTTCACTCTGTATTATAAAAAAGGAGGTGCGGATAAAGATAAAGCGTAACAGACGGACGGACAGACGGACGGACGAACAGAAGAACGGAAATACCGATGACTATATACCCTCCCACTTTTCAAGCGGGGGGTATAAACATGTTACTCACAGAAGTCTGTTTCTGTAATAACACTTTAAAAATACACAGTACTTTAACTTTACAAAACTTTTACAGTATAAAATTGGTCAGACAGAGCCTGTGCAGCTACATCTTGGGAAACCGGTTTTAAGAAGGGCGGAAGCCTAAACTCGGGTGAATAAATACAGGATGTAGAGAGGTACCAAAATGGGTGTTAGAATACGAGGTCCAGAATAAGATAACTAAAAAAAAAAAAACAAGGAACAAAGTGAGAACAATAATCACAGTAATTTAAAATACTTTACAAGACAAATAAACAATACAACACCGTAAATGTGACAAAAACCCTGACTTCTATTTAGGCATAGTGCATGCACAGTACAACACTCATATAAGTATAACTTCTTTTAAGTTTTATCAATTTCTGAATACAAAATCATTTATAGACAGAACTATAGGGAAAGCAATAACAATATTCGTTCGTCTTCTTCTTTTGGGACAACATACTTGTAACAATAATACGAGAGGTTAACGAAGTTAAAAATATTTTCCCCCTAAATATTATTTTTTTGTTCTCAACTAGCTTTTTATACCCCCGCTTGAGAGTTGGAGTGTATAAAGTAATCGGTATTTCCGTCCGTCTGTACGTTCGTCCGTCTGTTACGCTTTTGGGTTTCCATCTCTTATCCGCAACTCCTCTTATACTACTGAGTGAAATTTAATTAAACTTTCACATAATCTTTATTACATATTGTCATTGTGCACCTCCTATTTTACTTTTTTATTCGACGTGTATTTTAGGTTTCTCATAGCAAAACATAGACATTGCCATTATATTCTATATTTATATCCTATGACGTCACATATAGAAGCTTCTGGATAACATTTGATAGGACGAGTTATTCCTCTTTACACATTACCGTAAAACAATAGCAAAACATGGACATTTGGGAGGCGGGGGGGGGGGGTATCATTTAGTGAGGTCATTGCTCACAGTACCTCTAGTTTTATATGGTTTGACATATCCCAGGGGATATCACTCATGCTTAGATTAAAATTTAGGTCAGATTGTGCTTCCTTTTCTGCAGAGGAATATGCATTACAAATTTTGTTTACTATAGTCCAATCCACACTTTTCAAAAGTTATGTCCCTTGGCCGCCATCTTAGGGGACAAACCCATACAAACCACACAGTAGCCTTTGTATTTTTCAGGTTTGTAACTTTGTCATTTGACCTTTAAAAAGTTCTGCGTTTTGTGTACTGATTGCCCCAAAATGGGGCTACCCACACATTGAAAGAAAAAAATTAAACACAATGGATTTTTCACAGCACACCCAAATATTTGGTAGCATAAAGAAGAAAAATGACGTTTCTTTCCCTTTAGACCTTTCGGTTGACCCCGCAAAGGGAAACAACTTTTGCAAAGTGTGGATTGAACTATTTAAAGTGTACTTTATAATGATACATGTATAGAGGAATAATTATGTTTGGTGTCAGTAAAATCCTGGGTTTTTTTCTGCTTGAAAAGTGAAAAAATTGGACGACAGCTACTCAACTAAGTTTCTAATTGTAATGTTTTCTGGTTTTGTTTCAATAAGAACTTAATCTTTCATTTATCCATTACATTTGTCTGTTTCTTCTTGTTTCTATTTATAGCTTATTATTGTTTATTATTTATGTAGATGAAATCAGCAAAACAATTGGTGATATAAGGAATGACGTCAAACAATCTCAATACGACCAGTCGAAGCTGTCCTCCACTGTGTCGTCTCTGGAGGTGTTCCGAATGAATGTTACCGGAAATAAATGCGGTAGATTCTCTAATTTGAAAAAAAAAATATATGCCATATAACTAAATAAAGGTACATGTACCTTAATGACAGAAAAAAATGATAACTTTTAATTCAACTTTATATGATATTTTTTTTTCTGTGTTCTTCTTTTTTTCATTAATGCCATAATAAATAATTGTTAATTTTCTGTGTTGCAACTCCAAGTAAAATAACATTCACACTATTCTTAACTTGTAGACTTGTCTCGGAGGGTAGCTTTCACTGCTGGAGTGACGTCTAGTAGCACTTCATGGAACAGTGGTACCTTAGTTTACAATAAAGTCATTAACAACGTTGGAGGAGGATACAACCCGAACAACGGTATCTTCACCGCACCAGTGGAGAGGAATTATGTGTTCTGCGTCACCATTTAAAGTCACGGTTCAAATGAGACTGACATAGATATTGTCTTGAACGGATCTAGTAAGGTTCGAGCAGTAGCTTTCACCTATAGCTCAAACGAAAGATATGTTGTGGGTACAAGCCTTGTAACATTACAACTACAGAAGAGGGACACAGTTTGGGTAAGATATTACAGTGGTATAAGTTATTACACACACACTGACGGGCCTACCACCACGTTCTCAGGATTCCTTCTTTGAATCTTTCAATGTCTCTCTATAATATGGAAAATAAAACATAACTGTATTAGTTTTCAAATGTAGTTTTGTTCTTTTCATTCATTTCATGGATTACATCATGTCTATTTATTTCATTTTCATTTAATCATTATTTGATTTTATAAAATTTGACTTAACTATTTAAGGATGTACAACACACCTACCCTAAAAAATTCCTGTCGTTTAATTTTTGTTTTTTTTGTATATTTAGTACATGACTATATCTACTGCACGTATCCACATTTTGGACAAAATCGTTCGAATGGTTTTTGGACAGGAACTTCCAAAAGTTACCCCCCTTTAGTTGTTTACAAGGAAAGAAAATTTTTAATCAATGAACTGCTTAAACCTTGATTTTCAAAAAAGCCAGGTTAGATATAAATGTTAAATTTCATTGGCTTATTCTTTTAACCATTTAACACAAAAACATAGTCATCTTTTTGATATACATATCATCAAAACAATTTTTAAAGACCTTAAACTGAAAAACTATGAATTATCTAAGCCTTGAAAATTGTGTATTTTTCAAATTCAAAATTTTTTTGTGAAAAAACCTGTCGTGTAATTTTTGTTAAAAAAATTTGGTTAGGTAGCTGGTAGTAAAAATAATCATCATAATTTTTTGTATAATTTTTGTACGACCAGTTTTGATTTTATAGCGGAACATTACCCCCTCCCCCTTTCTCAATAAATCACGTTCCCATGCGTCTTTCAGACGGGGGTCGATCACTTTGTTGTATGAATCCACAAATACACATTAAAAAAATTAAATTGGAATATTGCTTTTCCTTCAAAAATATATTAACTTACAAATTTAAAGTTCTCATACGTAAAGCGTATCTAAATGTAGATTTTTAGGCAATTTTTAAATACCCCTATCACCCCCACCCCTTCCTTTTTTGCGTCGCAGATCATTAGCGTTTGACGAAATGTCGTTTACAGTGCACATATACTGGTATTTCGTCATTTGAATCCCGGAGGTATGCATTAAATTAGTTTTTAAATTCATGAATGCAGAATAAATATTGACTACTTTTTTTTATATGTATCAGGAAAAAAATTACTGAAGGATTTTAGTGTTTAGTCCATATAATATATTATGTATGCGTTATGCATTCCATATCACATGAAACCTGAATACTAATTCAGGTTTTGTTGAACTTGAATATGTTGAGTTTTGATTTTATTTCTTTAATTTTATTTATTAAAAAAATGGTGTATATTCAACTCTCCTGTGATATAAATGGAATAATTGTAGTTTCTTTCATATCATTATTTCGAACGAGACAGTATTTGGCCGTGGGGATACATCGACATTTGCATAGATGTACACCCCCTCATGATACTGTACGCATTCTTTCAATGTCGTCGCTTCTATTTTAATAAAGTTAATATGAAAATTCCGTATTCGTCCACATTAACTTCAAAAAATCAAACATTAAACTCTTCATCTATTTCAATTTATATCAAATCGCACATTGATATTTTTAAAAATCTTATAGGCTACGTTTTATTTTGATTCGAGGAAATGCGAACCGACATTGCATTGTTGGCAGTGACAGAAAGTCAAACGATTTGCTGCAATAGCCGATATTCATAAATGCAGATAATTTCCAATTCTTTTCAATTCTATACTTACATTGTGTATATGAGGTCTCTATAGAGATTCAATTCTCGGTTTTATCAGGTCTTGCTGTAAATGTATTTCTGTGGAAAACCGTGAATAAAGGGAGGAAAATAAACATCTCCTACATTTTCAGAGTTGTTCCTCTTTGATCAGTAAGGGTCTGAGAGCAACATCGATTTTACATTGTAAAAAGTTTTTTGTTTGTTTATTGTTGTAAAATAAAGCTTGAAATTGAAATTTTTTCATGCAACAATTTTCATTTTATGTCTCTACGTATGATTCAATGTTCTTTAAAGTTTTAACAAACGGTATTTAAAAAGTTGACATTTAACTTAATTAAATGAAGTAAAACTTGCATATTTTAAAAAAATCAAATTTCTTTTAATTTAGCCTTAGTTACCAATGTTTATAAGCATGATTTGAAATTAGAAGTGATTTACGGTGTTTTCTGTGAAAGGAAACACTTCATACACTATGCATTATGAAACAATGGAAGTAATTAGAAGAAAGTAAAGTCCAAATAAGTGTAAAATTCATGCAATTTTCTTTAAAAGCCAGGATACCTATGATTTTTATTCCTAAAATGTATTTCTTGATCAATTATCAATTAAAAAATATGCAGTAGGTAGTTCAAATCGCATTTCCTGAAAAAATATTTGAGATTTACTCATTTTCCCTATATAATATGATTAAATTTAAGGATGAAGTTTAAAGAAACACCTGGGTAAATACATTTTAATTTGAGAATTTAGAGACATATTTTGTGATCATTTTCAATTACTCAATGCCTGATTTTCAGAACCTGAGGATCGGATAACCTTAAAAAGTAGAAGTTATGGTTGAGAAATGTGCACATCATTCTAATCTTATTAACCATTGCAGCACCGGTTACTGGTATGTGCCGATGGACAATAATCTTGTATTATGGTCGATATTTATTGTCGGTGGTGTCGATGTACCGATGGAAGACATTACCCCGGTATGTCTAGTGAGGGTCGGTACTATGTCGGGGTTGTTCCCATTTCGTTTGTAAAGTTTAACATTCCCATTTCGCCTTAGTAAGCTCTCAGGTAAATTAAGGCGAAATGGGAACTTGAATAAACAATTAATTAAGTCTAAAATATAAATAATGATGATGTAGAAATGCTGAGATATAGTAACAGTTTAACAAATATTGGATGTGGCAAATAAAATCTGTAGATCACCCAAGTTCTTTATAATCTAGACTAAATTTTTATTTCTACTCAGTAATAATATTTACAAAAAAGAGATTTTCAAATATTCCAAATGTTTTTTTTTCTTCATTTTTCATTTTTGAATCCAGTGTTTTTTTTATTTGTGTAATTAACTTCTCATACAATAGTATTATAAGAAAATTCCCATTTCTCCTTAGTACTTTTTAGTCTTTTCTTACCTATATTTCACAGTTAAGGCGAAATGGGAACACACCCTATGAATGTCACTGACGACAATGTGCGCAGAACGTTACAATTTGTCACATGACCTGATATATTCAAACAATTAGCAAATTAAAGTTTCAGAATTGTTTTTATGCCCCCGGATCAAAAGTTCCCGGGGGTATATTGTTTTTGTCCTATCTGTTTGTCTGTCAACTTTAACCTAGCCCATAACTTTTGACTGGGTGTGACTACGGATTTCATATTTCAAAGGTGTATTCCTTGAGACAAGACCTTTCTTTGGGTACCACAAAATTTGACCTCTTGACCTTGACCTTGGAGTTTGACATACTTTTACACCAAAATTCCCAATTTAACCTTGACCATAACTTTGAACGGTAAGAGCTAGGGTTTTCGTACTTCACAAATGTTATTCTTGTAACAAGACCTTTCATTGGATACCAACAACTTTGGCCTTTTAACCCTGACCTTGGAGATTGGCCTACTTTTAAAGAATTTAACCCTGGCCATAACTTTTGAACGGTAAGAGCTAGGCTTTCATTCTTCACATATGTAATCCTTGTAGCAATACCTTTCATTGGATACCAACAACTTTGATCCTTTGACCTTGGAGTTTGAACTACTTTTTAAAAGCTTTAACCTTGGCTTAACTTTTGAACGGTAAGGGCTAAGACTTTCATACTTCACATATGCATTTTTTTACAAGGCCTTTCACTGGATACCACTAACTTTGACCTTCTGACCTTGGAGATTGAACTACTTTAAAAAACTTTAACCTTGGCCATAACTTTTGAACTGTTAGGGCTAGGGCTTTTTTTGTACTTCACAGATGTAATCCTTGTGAAAAGACCTTTCATTGGATACCAACAACCTAAACCCTTTGATCTTGACCCTGGAGTTTGACCTACTTTTAAAAAAAGCTTTAACCTTGGCAAATATTTTTGAACGGTTAGGACTATGGCTTTCATACTTCCCACATATGATCTTTGTGACAAGACTTTTCATTAGAAACTAACAACCTTGACCTGTTGACCTTGACCCATGGGTTTGACCTGCCTCTTAAAAGCATTAACCTTGGCAGAAACTTTTGAACAGGTGGTGCTAGGGTTTCACATTTGCATTTCTTCTGTGAAAGCCTTACTTTGGGTATCATGTTTGATTTGCATTTGAGAAAATTTAATTTCTCTTGCTTACAGATTATAAGAATATTTTCAATAAAATCTTTATTGTGCAGAAAATAACAGTAAAAATAAAATGTAAATAAAGTAACACAAACTCATGGAAAATGAGGCGTATATAATGTAAACAATGGCACAGAATATTGTAACATGAATTAATTGGCTTCCATTCACTATATTAACCACTAATTATGGCATTTTTATAATTACTGAATCTGTCTCTGTTCACCGAGAATATAAGAATCACATGTAAAGACATTCAAAGTGTTTAAACTATGACAAAAATAAACTTATAATTCATAACCACATATGTCAAAAGATAAATTCTCTAACAATATCAAAAAATGCACCAAATTTGAACTTTTCCTATTAATCCTTTATTTTCAAAATTAATATCCTTCTACTCCATAAAACTCAAATATCTCTTTTGAGTCTGAAGTTACTGTAAACCAACTTTTATTCGCGACGACTTTATTTCACGATTTACAAGATGTAAACTAGTTTGCGATGATTAATTTTCGCGATTAAGCCTTTTTGTATCTGTTGTTAATAGACACATACACTTTAAGGACCGTTTTGCAGCGAGAAATATTCGCAATGACGAGGTTCTCGCGTTTCGCGAAAATTTCTCGCACGTGAATAAAAGCTGGTTTACAGTATTTGGGGGGGGGGAGGGGGATAAATCAACAAAATTTCTTAATACTAAAATCAAAAAACAAATAAGTAATAATTAGAATTAATAACAATACTTCTTACAATTAATTTTGTAAAATGATGCACATTTAATGAAACACCTACATACAATTCTATGACAGTGAGATATGGTAACAAAATGTACAGTTAACAGGAGATCATTTGACATTGAAATAAAGTGCCACGCCACAGCATGATACGCCCGTCAAAAAATTACAATTAACTTAAACAGTTTAGAGTGCAAGAAAATCATGTAAACCTTGATTCTAAAATTTCCATGATTTTTTCTATTCCTTAAAATATTTGTTTATCCATCGATATCCCCTGTGGTGTAGGCATTAATTATAACAAATTACATCATTGATAGATTTCTATACTAGTTGTATTAGACCTTAATTGTCAAAGATTTTCTCATCATATTAAACAATATCAAATTAGTCTTAACAACTTAATTTAAACCAAATTAATTTTGAAAATAAAAGGCTAGGCCATCAAATGACATATGCTATTTAAACTGACCAGCAGTTCTTCTGTCTAATTCTCAAAGGATACAGATAAGAAGATGCTAGCTAGCCTTCCTAAATTGAACTCATTAATTAATCTTTGACTGGATGCTTGTCTTCTCATTACTATAGATGAATGAATCTGCACTATCTACCATAAAATATTTTTAAAACATATAAAATACTCAATGATTTTTTTTTTCAACATTTAATGTCAGAAAGGTTTAAATATGCAATTTCTATGGAAAATGGACATGCTGATTCCACCCCTATGAAATTAGTTTTTTAAATTAATAATATTATATAATATTAGATTAGTTTATAATGCAATATCAAATTAGTGTTAATTACTTTTCATCAAAATCATTTTAAAACTTAGGCTAGCCAACAAGAGCTATTTTTAATCCAACAGGCTTACCCATCTGCCCAATTCCCAAAGGGACATAGATAAACCGATGGTCTCCAGTTTGCTCCTCACACTAAACTCATTAATTTCTCTCTAATTTGACATGCAATTTTCTGTTATCAAAACTCTTGACCATTGCTTGATAATTACACTCATGGGAGACATGGGATTTCTCTTAACATACATAATATCTGTTATAGATTGCTGTCAAGTATATGCAAAAAAAATAAGTATTTTCTTGATTTAACACTTTTTTAATAAAGATACAACTAAAATTTTGCATTTTTTAGGATTATGAAATTCAAAATTTAAAAGACTTTGCTGTTTTTAAAAAAATTTCACTTAAATTAAAGGTCACAGTGACCTTGAAATAGGTCCGACACACCTTCTACCCAAGATGTATACATTTGCCAAGTTTGATAGTTCTAGGTCTAATAGTTTACTAGTTATGAGCCGGACAGGATTTTTCCATATTTGGCCATAGCATCTTAATTAAAGGTCAGAGCGACCTACTTTTTGTGCGCGACACACCGTCTACCCAAGAAGTATCAGTTGACAAAGTTTGATAATCCTAGGCCTATTAGTATTGAAGTTATGAGCCGGACAGGAATCTACACTACAGAGGATGGACAGACGGACGGACGGACGGACACGAAGCCTATAACATAATACGTCCCGTCTTAAGACGGGCGTATAAAAAGTAGTACTTTCAAAGAATTTTTCAACACTGTTGCTATATGCCTCTTTATTGAACTTTCATAGTTTCTGTGAAACTCTTTACAAGGAATAAACAAAAACTAACTTCATCATCTGAATAATGAAGACATGTTTTAACATGGTTTATCTGATAATGAAACACAGTTGAGCATTGGTATCTCGAACTCTGATATCTTTAATACCCTGGATACATGTACTACAAAGTGATTTGGAAGTTTCAACCCCTTTACATTCTTTAAGTATTTAGTCTTGATATCTCAATTTTTTTTCTCAGTCTCATATAGTGCAACATAACAAGGATAAATTTTACAGTATTCTTGAGAAGAAATATAAATACGACCGAATGATTCCATATAAATATCACTAATCATTGCTATGAAGACGACGGAAAACAATTTTTAAAGAAAAAAGCCTTTGGCTCAGGTGAGCTAAAAAGAGAAAAAGAAATATATTGCTCTTCAGATTTTTTTGCACAATTCCCTTTCGCCAATTGCCGGTTCAAGTAATTTACAGTTATCGATAAGTGTAATAATTCTAATGTTCTAGAAACAGAAAGAGTTTGTAAAAAAAAATTTTAAAATATGTTTGTGAAACACGTATGCCCCCGTATAGCGGCAAAGGTTGAAGCTTCACAAATTCCAAAGGTCAAGTGTAGTGTGGTAATATTTTGTAAAAGTTAATCAATCTCCAAGGTACATGTCATGAGGTCAATTTGGTGGTACCCCAAACAAAATCTTGTCACAAGGAATGCATAAGTAAAATATGAAAGCCATACCCCATCCATTGAAAATGGAGAATATTAGCAAGGTTAAAGTTTTTGTAGACAGACAGATAGATGGACAGGGCAAAAACTAAATGAATATTACAATCAAAGCAAAAAAGATGTGTTTGTGAAACACTGATGCCCTGAATGGCAGCTTACGATGAGGGTTAAAATTTCTCAATTGCAAGTTAAACTCCAAGGTCAAAAAGTCAAAATTGTTGGTACCCAATGGAAGGTCTTCTCCCAAGGAAAACATCTGTGAAATATAAAAGCCCTGGTACTAATGGTTCAAAAGCTGTGGTCAAGGTTAAAGTTTTATTAAAAGTGGACCAATCTCTAAGGTCAAAATGTCAATATTTTATGCCCAATGAAAAATCTTGTCATAGTGAATATACATGCGAAGTATAAAAGTCCTAGCACCAATTATTCAAAAGTTATGGCTGTGGTTAAAGTTCAGATAGTTTTGGTAATTTAAGTGGGTCAAATTCCAATGTCAAGGTCAGAAGGTTAAATTTTTTGATACCAAAAGAAATGTCTTATCACAAAGAATACATTTGTGAAATATGAAAGCCATAGCTCCATCCACTTAAAAGTCATGGACTAGGTTAAAGTTTTGCAGACAAATAGACAGACAGATGGACAGACAGGGCAAAAACTTTATACCCCTAGAATCTTAGATTACAGGGGCATAAAAATGTATCCATGTGCATTTTATAGTGAAAAAAAAGTGTCATTCTATGAAAACATTGGCATATTTAATATTTTTAATAATATACTCACACTTTGAGCTTATCTATAATTGTAGAAATTTTAAGGCAGGAGTGACATTTTGAAATAGTTGAACAAATTATTCTTCATTTAAAACAGGTGCAACACTTGAATTGAAATAAGATCAGTGTGTCCAGTGCTGGTAAATCTACATACATGATTGGTTGCAATCATCTCTACAAATACTACAGAAGATGCAGCACTTTTGAAATATTTTTGCACACAAACAGACGTGCATTAACCTAACGTGAGTAATCCAATATCAAATATTTTAGAATTAAGTTTATTGCAGTCAAAATGACCCCAAAAATTTACTCTCCTTTAAAAGCTTTCATTCCAAATTAAAATATGCACATTACACACATGTAATTGTTTACAAAAAATAATTCAAAATTTGAAAGAAAAAAAATCCCAAAAGCAACATGTTTCGAAAACTGCATCTACATGTACCTTCTCTGTGTATATACCTTCAACTTGATATGATTGCAGTGTTACTGTGTAGATGAAGCAGCCTGGTCATCATAGGAGTACTGGTAGACATGTACGTAGTGGTCACTCCCGGTTATAAACAGCTGTTTAGAGGCTCCGCAGACCACTGACCAGGGCTTGGTAATGGTGGGAGCCGTGTTCCACTCCTGCTGCAGCTGACCTTCACTGTTCAATAGAAGGAGACGGTTGTGTGTGTAGTCCAGAGCAAAAATCTCCCCCGTGTTATTGAAACAGGCACCACCTGGATACCAGGGACTGCCACGATCTCCAGTGAACATACCTAAAATTACATAATGATAACTTTTCTTATTATAACAACAGTGTAGACTTTACTCATTCCCAGGTACATTTAAGGTGGCATATTTTACTCATTTTGTTAGTCAAATCTTACTATCATATTTAAGATGATGTTCTCATACTACTGCTACTTTTAGTTTGTTCATTTTCTGAATTTTATCTCTAAGTCAAATCTACCCTTGTTATAACAGTTTTACCAGTAACTGAGTAGAATACTGTTACTATATTTACCTGTGACCTTGCCCTCGCTATCTCCAATCACCACTGCCTTCAAATCCCAATCAGTCATCACTATATTCTTGCCATTACCATTGGATCTAACAGAGAAGATGTTGGACATTTTTTTCTGCTTTGGAAGCTCAAAGGAGAGCCGACTTTTCTTGGTGAAGTTCTGTTTTTCCTTGTCCACATGATAAATCCTGAGATGGTTCCCACAGGAGACCACAAAATGGCTGTGGGGGTACCAGGACAGGGGGCGGGGGATGGGATCCTCCTGGAATTTGATGAATTTCTCAAATTCCCCATTCTGCTCCTTGATGACAACAGTGGTCTCAGATGTCCAGACTAACACTCCAGATACAAAGACAACACTGGTCGGATGCTTGGCATCAAAGGCTTTGATAAAGTGTCCCTCAATGGAGAACATCTTTATCTTGTTGTTACTGCTGTCAGAAACAACTAGTTTATTGTTTGATACTGGGTGTACTGATGTAAGAAAGGGAACTTCATTATCATCAGAACATTTTGTATCTAGTCTCCATTTTGGAGTTATAGACACAGTTGAATTAACAGGCTTTGCTTGTGCAGGCTTTGTCTTCTTGCCTTTAGAATCCTCGACTGCAGGTTTGGGTTTTGCCTTTTCCTTAGATGTTTTGGTCTGAGCCTTTACAGGTTTGCTTGCTTTTTGTGGCATTCCATCAGCAACTTTATCTTTCTTTGAAATATTTGTTAGTGAAGTCAGACTTGCAGAATTCATCATATAACCTGCACTAGGAAAGTAGCCTGGAATCTGGTATGAGGGATACAGAGAAGGATTCATGTATACCCCTGGCATTCCTGTATAATCTGGAATTTGTCCATACATAGATGTGTCATAGAAATCTGTGTCATATCTACCAGACATCATTCCATCTGCCATCTGGCCTTGTTGTGAGATGTTTTCCATGGAGAGAGCTGCATTCTTCTTCTTTCGTGCACGTTTCTTTTTGGGGGGAGTGGTTTTGGGCTTGGCCCCCATATCTTCATAATTCTCAGAATTAACTGTGCTCCCACTCTCACTTTGTGTGTCCACAGACCTCACTGTGTCCATTACACCCTCCCTTATAAAACCATCAAGATTCTCATCTGTAATTGGAATGTTGCTTAATTCTTCAAGGGAAAGCTTGCTCTCATTTGTAAACCATTCTGGATGCCCTACTTTTTCACACAATTCCCTGTCCCAACGCAAATTCTTCATGGTTGCAATACATGGCATGTCCTCTGTCCAATCATGGCACTTTTCATAATTAGATACCTTGAAGAGTGGCTTTAGTTTGTATTCAGTCTTCAGCAATGGATCTAACTCAACAGAAGGAGGTGTAAACCAAGACAGAGATTCTGGGATGACTACTGTATTTAGGATCCCCTTAAGCCTACTGTATATTATCTTCTCCAAAGCAGGAAATTCCTCACTATTGCACAAAGGATACAGGTGCCCACAGATAGATTTGGCCTCTTTTAAATGATAAAGCAGTTCCTTTGCTGAAATTTCTCTCTTCTGACCTTTGTCTTTCAGATATTTAAAGTTTTCATGCACACTTGTAATAGCTTCTCTCTCTTGCTGTCGTAAGTCCTGAATTATCTTTTCTATAGCTGATTTGATTTTTTCAATCTCAGCTTCTTCTGTCTGCTCTGCAGCAATTATTTCAGATTCAAAATCTTCTGACTGTATCCTTTGAATCTGATCATCAACGCCTTTCAGTAACAGATCTAATTTTCTCTTTTGTTTCTCAAATGCTTCTTGGATTGAGATGCAAGGGTGGTTCTGGTGATCTAGCAGAATGCAGTCAGTGCAAACCTTCACTTCACAACCCTTACAGTAATATCGGAGTCCTTCTCCAGGATGTCTGCTACAGTTGCAATGTTCCGTCTGCTCTCTACAATGTTTATCCAGTTCTTCTTCTGAAGCTCCCTCTAAGGATATCACCTCATGATTGAGTGTAAATTTGGTAAATCTGTGACCATTCCAGCAGTCCTGGCACAGATAGTCCTTGCATTCAACACAAAAGCCTTTCGCCTCTGCCTCCTTCTCCATAAGCTTGCAAACCTCACAGAGTCTGCTTCCAGGTGTTTTCCTCTTCTCTACTAGGGATGCCAGGACTGTGTTTTTTGGCAATAGACTTGTATCAACAGTACAAAGACCAGTTTCAGTGAAGCAGACTGGACACCTTACTTTCTGTTCCTCCACTGTAACACAGTGAGCACAGAGGGAGTGTAGACAATCCAGAAGACAGGGATCAGTGAGAGTGTCCTCACACACAGGGCAGACCAAGTCAGTATACATCGTGCTGGACTTCATCTGCTTTAGTCTCTTCAGACGATCCTCAACAGTAAGAGCTTCCTTCTTTGTTTTCTTAGAAAGTCTCCCCTCTTTGGCATCTGACATTCCACTCTCCAAATCATGCTTAAGCTCTGGTTCAACACACTGGACTACAAAAGGCTTATCAGATATATTAGAAGTAGTTTGGTTAGAATCAGTTACAGTATTTCCTCTTTCTATTTTAGTTTCAGCAATTTTTTCATCTTCTGAAACAAGCTTCGTATCACTGGACTCGTCTAAAGCTCCATTACCAAGTTCAGAACATTTCTCAGTATCTGGTATGTCTCCAGACTTGCTGGCATCTAACCTTGCTGCTGTTTGTGAGCCTCCATTGTCCATACTTTCAGGTGATGTAGAATTCTCTGACACTTCACACAGTCCTGGTTTGTCCTTGATGAGGTCAGAGTTTGGAATGTTAGGTACAGAGTTGACATCCAGGGATTGTAAATCACCTGTAGATGACTGAAATTCCTTAACGTCCTCTCCAACATCAGACATCATGGAATTTCTACCAAAAAAATTTTTTGTAAGATACTACAAATATATAATCTACAAGAAGAAATGCAAGCTCAATTAATACAATAATGGATGTAAGGACTAAAGAAGAATGTGGATTATCTTTGGAATTGGAGCACTGCAATACAATGGATTTTTTCCTGTTTACCGGTATCACAATTTTTGCAAAAATATGCCATATGCCAAAATACTGTTCTTTATTATTGAGGTAGTCCTACTTGCACACAACCCCAGAGTTTTAATAGAGATATATGATTTTTTACAGTCAATCAATCAATAAAAATTTGATAAAATTGCATAATGTGTGTTATTCATGCTAAAAATTTTTCACTCATGCAGAGAAGTATACCGGTGAAAATTTAACCTTCACCAAAAATTATATGGTATTTATGTGCCAACGCCTGGTGTGACACGGGACCTCTGTTTTTAAGGTCTCATCCGAAGGACCCACAACTTTTACTTCAATACAGAGCGCATTTGAAACAGTTGCTACCCATATATTTATTTCTCACGGCCTAACTCTTGACCCCTTTCAATGATAGTGCACTAAAACACACAAAGAAAGAGAAAATTTTATCATTACCAATTACATGGTATTTAGGTGCTCGAAATGTGGACTTAATTCTTAATAAAAACAAATTTTAAAAAATATAAATGATGTATTTATTTCTGCTAATTGGCCCCTTAAAGATAGCTCACAAAAACCCTCATAAATTCAAACTATAATTTTACCCTAGAATATGATCTTCTCCAGACTTGCTGTCATCTAACCTTGCTGTCTGTGAGCCTCCATTGTCCAGACTTTCAGGTGATATAGAATTCTCTGACGCGTCACACAGTCCTGTTCCTTCCTTGATGAGGTCAGAGTGTGGAATGTTAGTAACAGAGTTGACGTCCAGGGATTGTAAATCACCTGTAGACAACTGAAATTCCTTTATGTCCTCTCCAGCATCAGACATAATGGAATTTCTAATTTAAAAAAAAAATGCAACTGTTATCAAGAATTTTATCAACTGGATCAAATAAGAAAGCCAAAAAGGCAATCCAAATTATAATCAAATTGACTGCAAAAATAATGTAGAGGATATTTTGCTATAGAGTGTTCATGTCTTTAGGACCAAAATCAACTAAGTGACTCTATAATCCTTGCAATGCCACAGGTCCTGAGTCAAGATGTTGCCACGGGACCCCTGGTCAATTTCATTCAATGAACTGACTGTTGCAACTTCTTTTGGAAAAAAATTGAATTGTTTTCTTACCTCTCAACCAATCAAATTCAGGCATTCTTTAATAAACAACTTGTAAAATGTGCATTAAAGGTGTCAACTGAATCCTTTCTGTTTACATTATATTACTAGTAGTGAATTAATACTTTGATTTGATTTGTGCTGCTCAAAAGCAAGCCTTTAAATATCAGATGAATTTTGCCAAGAGGTCTCACAGCTATTTGTTCACTGAGGCTGGACCTCTGGCATTGCAGGGAAGGAGACTCTAACGCACATGCTCCACTGCTCCATGCAGTTGATAATTTTCTTTGTAAAGCCATCATGTATAAATTGTGTAATGTGAATATATTACCTTTGACCCCTCCCTTTCTAAAACTGAGAAACGCAGACTTCTAAATTGGTTATAACGATCATAGAATTTGCAAAATGCTGACGTAAAGGACATATGCAAGTTACTATACTATACACGTGTATCTGAATCAAATTGAAAAGACACCCCCCCCCCCCCTCCGAACAAGATTATTTATTTTCCTGCTCTCGCAAACACTCCTATAAAATATTATACAGATTTATATAATATATTATTTAGATTTATTGAGAAATATAATAAAACAACAACAACAACAAAACTGTAGATAATTTGACGTTAATCTGATAAAACATTGACATTTGAATAATATACCGGTACATGATCTCTGTATGTTTTCGTGTGTCAATGATTTCGAATGTTTTGGGAACATTCCAAATAAATAACAGTGTCAAGTAACAGCATAAAAAGAAATGATTACCAAGCTGATGAAAGCTGAACTGCGTCAAAAGAGTCACAACTTGGAAACTAAAGTGAAAGTAAACAGACATCACACGTAGAAGTTGCGAAAACGCATTTTTGAAAACAGGCAACACGGCGCAACGCCAGCTGTCACAGTTTTAAATAGTTGTGGAAAATTATTGTCCCCCGTAAAAACTAACACAAAGAGCAGTGGTTAATTATTACTTTGGGTTCATCCATTGTCTGTCTGTCTGTTTGTGACACTTTTGTTTCCCCATCCGTTTTGAGGTTTAAAAGTAAAAAAAAAAAATCAAATAATTTTACTACCAAAAAGTCAAGATCAGATATATATTGCACAAAATGATTTCTAATGAAAATTTAAGGGTGAAAATAATGTTTTTAATGTGATGTATCTCAAAAATCCACAAACAATAAAAAATCTTCAAACAGGTGACAATTAAACCCCTGAAATTGTAGACACTTTCAAGATCAGGTGCCCATGAGGAGTAAGCATTCCCTGTTCACCACTGACCAGTCTCGCCTGTCATGAGCCCTATATATTGATCAAGATGGAGCATTCCATCATGAAATTTCGCAAAAATAAAGGTTTAGTAAATTCTATAAAACAATTACAACCCAGTTTTAAGTTATATTTGCTAATAAGGTCATTATAATGACCACATAATTTATGAAATGCTGACTTCAAACAAGATTGCTGAAATCCCTGTAGCATCGACTTATTTGCTAGTATTCTGCCTCAGTTTAAAACTGATCATAGCCATTTTCTTAATTTTCCTCCCCAAGTCAAGTGCATGAAATATTTTAAGTGTCTACATCTTCTTATGTACTGTAGCTAAACAACATGTACATCCCTGTCTGACTCTAGTGGTTTATTCAGCTATATGATAATTTGCTTCAACTTTTATGCCTTGAATTCACAAAAAATGAAAATACATTTATAATATATCAATAAAAGTTTTATTCATAAATGATTTATATAAATATTTTGAATGCATTCTATATTTCAACTGCACATAGAGGACAATATATTTCTGGTTTTATCACTAACAGCAAACTCTAAAAGCATGTCTCGTTCCAATGAATGCATTTCTCCGGGAATGATCAGAGAGTGCAGGGGGTCACCAATGTCAATAGAGGTCATTTCCTTTAAGGTGGCACTCACAATCTTCTGGGAATCAGAACCAATACGAGAAAGTCCAACACACACTGTATCCTCTGTAAAAGCTAAAAACAAAATTGGATATTTTTTATTTCTCAAATTTAGTCAAAACAGTTACAGTTTATTTTATTAATTTTTTTTCTCCATAAATTGCTTTAAATTACATAAAGTTTATTCCATGAGTTGCATCCTATTCATGCCTTACAGAACA
The DNA here is from genome assembly GCF_032062105.1 of Saccostrea cuccullata. Classification (NCBI taxonomy): domain Eukaryota; kingdom Metazoa; phylum Mollusca; class Bivalvia; order Ostreida; family Ostreidae; genus Saccostrea; species Saccostrea cuccullata. The sequence goes on from NW_026924832.1 coordinate 19,012, forward strand.
CAAAATTTGGATTACCTAAACATTACATTTTAATTTGTTAGAAAAAAAAATAAATTTACTTAATAAAATATTTATTGCTGTATTAAAGAGTTTTTAATGAGAGAAACAGCTCTTTGTGAAACATTGATATCTAATTATGTTTACTGTAGTTTCTTATTTTTCGCGAATACTTTTTATCGCGAATGGGCTCTTCAACAGCAAATCGCGAGAATAAGAAATCGCGAATGGACGGTTGATCACACGTTTTAACATAGATTTCAGCACCATAAAAATAAAGGCAAGGAATTTAATTTCGCATGTGATGCTTCTCGCGAAATTACGCGATAATTAATTCCACGCGTATATTTAGGAATTTACAGTATAGCTGTAAGTAGCTGAGATTTTTGTAGCTTAGATTCTACCAAGTGATACAGGTCTCAGTAGCACATTGTTATTTATTGATGTTTGTAGCTGAGATGTTTGTAGATGAGATGTTTGTAGCTGAGATGTTTGTAGATGAGATATTTGTAGATGAGATATTTGTAGATGAGATGTTTGTAGTTGAGATATTTGTAGATGAGATATTTGTAGATGAGATGTTTGTAGTTGAGATGTTTGTAGTTGAGATGTTTGTAGATGAGATGTTTGTAGATGAGATGTTTGTAGTTGAAATATTTGTAGATGAGATGTTTGTAGATGAGATGTTTGTAGTTGAGATATTTGTAGATGAGATATTTGTAGATGAGATGTTTGTAGTTGAGATGTTTGTAGATGAGATGTTTGTAGATGAGATGTTTGTAGAGATGTTTGTAGATGAGTAGATGAGATGTTTGTAGATGATGTTTGTAGATGTTTGTAGATGAGATGTTTGTAGATGAGATGTTTGTAGATGAGATGTTTGTAGTTGAGATGTTTGTAGATGAGATGTTTGTAGATGAGATGTTTGTAGATGAGATGTTTGTAGTTGAGATGTTTGTAGATGAGATGTTTGTAGATGAGATTTTTGTAGATGAGATGTTTGTAGATGAGATGTTTGTAGTTGAGATGTTTGTAGATGAGATGTTTGTAGATGAGATTTTTGTAGATGAGATGTTTGTAGATGAGATGTTTGTAGTTGAGATGTTTGTAGATGAGATGTTTGTAGATGAGATTTTTTTAGATGAGATGTTTGTAGATGAGATGTTTGTAGATGAGATGTTTGTAGTTGAGATGTTTGTAGATGAGATGTTTGTAGATGAGATGTTTGTAGATGAGATGTTTGTAGATGAGATGTTTGTAGATGAGATATTTGTAGATGAGATGTTTGTAGATGAGATGTTTGTAGATGAGATATTTGTAGATGAGATGTTTGTAGCTGTGATGATTGTAGCTGATAATTACCCAGTGACTCTTCTCCGTCTTTACGCCTGTTTTCTACAATTTCCAGCAACTGCTCTGCAGCCTGACTCACTGACATGAATCTCGGAGGTTCAAATATCTTTCTTCCTCTGTGTAATGGTAAAACAGAAAATATAAGTTTTTGCAACAGAATTTACAAGAAAGCTGAGTCATTAGGGGTCATTAGGGGTCCTACTATGGAAAGTGGTGGTGAAAACAATAAAATCATTTACAGAATATTCAAATAAGAAGTAATGTTGATGAAAGTCATCTATGAAAGTTATACATGTTCAGTTTATTGTCTAAACAATGGGATATTTTTTTATCATCTATAGAAAAATTGTCAATATCTGAACAGTAAAGACAAGCAAATTAAAGCAGTTGTCCCCTGTTTAAGGACAGAAGTTTTCAATCTAAATCAAATTAGATCCTTTACACTCCTTGTATTTTGTTATATCACTGTAAGGATCTCCTTACAGTGACATAACAAAATACAAGGAGCGTAAAGGATCTAATTTGAATTAGATTGAGAAGTTTTATTTGAGATATTGGCCAGAAACTATTCATAGCAATATGCAAGTCTGTAAACTTGACCTTTGACATTCTAACCTGAGAATCAATTAGGGTCAAGTTTATACCAGGTATGAATTTGGTGACCTTGATCTTTAATCTGTTGACATCAAAATCACTACTGATCTTCTTAAAGTTAGAGAACAAAAGCTAAAGAATGTAAAGAATTTTTTTATTATTAAAATTTGAATCTAAAATACTTACTTCATTAAATTTTCTATGGTTTGTTCTTTCATCTTAATATCTGAAAATAATTTTATTGAATGAAAACTGAAAACTGAGTGATATATATTTTATAAGGAGAGACACTTGTCTAATTGTGGTCGTGTTTTGTGCCTTAACTGATTTTTTCTATAATGATAGTAAAAATAATTGATCTACAGTATCATTGGGAGTAATTTAATTCTTACAGGGTACCAGCTAGTAAACCAAAATTGATTTCATAATGTTAAGCAGAAAATTTTTCAAGATACAGACTGATCAATAAACCTTTTAACTGACATGTGCAAAGCAAGATGTCCTACTTTTCAGGCCTAATATTACCTAGTAGCAAAAATTCTTCATGCCCACTCAATGATTTGGGCTAAGCAACAATAACATGTGATATAAAAGCATTTGATCATAGAGTTTCCAAAGATGCTTTGGATGGCAAACAAAATCTGATGATAAATCTTACCTAGTAGGCACAATGTATGCATTTTCCTTTCTGTATTTGACTTAATTTTGTCGTAGTAACTGTCTGGTTTCCAGGTATCAGTCCAAAACACTATGGAAACTGTCTCTCCAAAGTTATAAAGCTAAAAGATAAAACATTTATAATTATGTTCACATATGCATATAATAAAATGAATCCAGGATAAATAATGTTAATACATTAAAATGCATTTTGTGTATAACAATAAAAAGAACATCTCTGCTCTCATAATGTTGAAAAGATAATGATACTGTTTTGAGCAAATGCATCAATACCTGAATCTGTATACATTAGAGGCTCAGAAAATAAACTTGAAGATAAACTTTAATTTAGTTGAATTGATTCACTCACAAACATGTAGTAAGATGTTTGAAGGTAAAACAATTTTTATATGAAAGTAAGAATTATAAATGATAGTTTCATAAGGATTACAGTTCACTTGATCTCTCCACATGAACATCTGAACAGATTTGCATGCATATAATTTTTTTTTATTTTCAGAATCTCTCTCTCTCTCTCTCTCTCTTACCTGTAATCCACAACATCCACAAGCATTCATAATGGAAGCATTGTGTACAACTTTATATTTCAGTCCCTTCTCCTTGGCTCTTAAAACAAGATCTGTGTGTGTTGTAGCTCTACAAAACAGATGATACCTTCAAGTAAAAAATGTAAAAACATCTACCTAGAAAAAAAACAATGCCTTTGAGTCCCCTAAACAACTAGGGGTCTAAGGTCTTTAATGCTCATGTTTCACAATACCAGTACATCTTGGTACACTAACCCAAACGGATCCCCGACTACAAGGAAAGCTATGTCTTCCTCCTCTGCCCCTTGTAATATTTCATCTGAAATAAACTGACCATTGGAAATCACTTCCAATTACAGAAGAATAAAAAATAAGTATATTTATTTTTAGATATTGCTTTTGGTCATTTTGGGTGATGTATACATGTATACCTAGCCCACATTGCTATCTCTTGAACTTAGAATTTAAGAGACATGGATCACAATGCTCACCTGAGTAACTATGGCCAATCTTTTTTACCAGATTCTTTTTCCAAAATATTCATAAGTAATCTTTAATCACTCACTGAACCACATTTTACTCTTGGGGTCATGTTGTGAACAAACTTGAATCTACACTACTTTAGGATGCTTCCATACAAATATGACTTAAATTGGGTTGAAAAGAGAATTGTTATATCCTATCCTACCAATGATTTGAACAAACTTGAATATGTAATGCCTGTGTATGCCTCCATGTTTAGTTCATAGTTTTGTTGGTTTTGAGAAAGTAAGAAGGTTTTCACATAAGTTTCATCTTATATGGCCCACGGGTTCTTCAGCAGATTTTTAAATATTAACACCCATTTTTTGCTTTTACTTAATTATCTCCCCTTGGAGGAGGATGTGGCCCTTCTTTTGAAAGAACTTGAATCCCCTTCACCAAGGATATTCTGTGCCAAGTTCAGTTTAAATTGGCTCAATGGTTCTCAACAAGCTATATTAGTGTTTCTCGTAACAAGCTAGATGACAGAAGAAAAAGTTCACGACGACAATATTGTCAAATTTTGATCAGAAGAACTGACTGATCCAGCCTTGGGCTCGATTGAGTTTTAATCAGTATGACAAGGAAAATTAAACCTGAATTTGTTTCCACCATATCTCGATCAGCCAAAATCACCTCTCTCCCATAAAATTCTTCCTGTAAAAGCATTTATTTGTTAAAAATATTCAATATTTTTGTTTAATAAAGGATTGATAGATATAATCAGGGACATATATATACTAGTGTAGAATATAGGTCTCTGATATAATGCCTTGCATACAGACACAAATAATTCCGTATTTAGAGATATAACTTTTTGCTAACCATAAAACTGTGAAGTATACTTTTTTACCAGTCAGCTGACAAACTGTAATCATACCAAAGCGTCTTTTCCAACCGTCAATATTGATGTGTATGCCTCTAGATACACTCTTTTACAATTTTTGACTACTTCTAGGCCTTTTACTGTGATGTCCTTTGCATCTCCTAACCCAAGACCAACTAGATACAACATTTTAACACAGCACGTGTCAACTTCTCAGAATGTAAACAGATCAATCCGGAAGTCGTTTCATTTAGTGAAACGCTTTTTCATTGGACGAATTCTCAAGAAACAACTAATCAAAATTATCGTCTCAAAAAGTAATCCTCATACATGATTCAGCTCAGCTGGACAAAACATTGGTAACATTCTAGAACTTGTCATAATTGGAGAAACCAAAGAAATTGATCACCATAATGTATAGTTTTGAGGGAGATTTTCGAAGAAAACCCATTCAGTCTTTGAGAGGAGCCAGTAAAAAGGTAATTTGAATAAAAACTTTAAAATCGACTTAAGAAATCCCAAAGGTAATGTCAGTTTTTGTTCCGTTGTGATTATATTTAGGATAAGGTTTACACCATGTACATTGTGTATATATACATTTTCAGTCTTTAATAATTGATTCATTGGTTATTTATTAACTCCCAGCACATTTGCCAATGAAAAAAAAACCCTTTTAATGTAAACATGCGTAATTAAAAGCACAGTCGTTTCTTGGTGTGCTAGCAAAAATGTTCTTGTTCAGAGATATAAATTAAGATATTTTATCAACTGAAGCTCTTACAGATTGTTTACCAAATATACATTAGAATTAATAAATGAGGTGATAATTTCAATATGCACACCTGGCACCAAATCCCACCATGCTAAATTTTGGTCAAGATCTCTTTGTTGATTAAGTAATAGATAAAAAAAATAAACTGTACAATAATCTTTAAAAAATGTATGTTCTTTTACCCTAAAATACATTAACCCTTTTAATGTAATTCTAATTCTGTTTGCCATGAGTTCGCTCTATACTCTATAATAACTTGTTTGTCCGAAGTCTGTTGGCTCTAAAACTCTGCTGCTCAAAGTCTGTTTGCCCTTAATATGTTAGTCCTTTCATTTGATAATGAAATGTACATCAATTTTATAGTAATAATTAACAACTGTATTGCAGGAGCAGACAGATTCATTACTCACCAGGACCAAAGTAGAAAGAGAGAAGAGAGAGGTAAATTGTTTTATCCCGCTTCAGACAAATTTGTCGATTACTGACTGGATAAAAGCTAATCACATGACGCCCTCAAATTTTCCGTATTACATCTCCGTTTCCATATTACGTCTCCGTCAAGGCGTAATATCAAAATCGGGCAAGCGATTCCGTTCGAAGCGCTGTTATTATAAATAAAAATGGCAGCTAAGAAACGGTTTGCGTA
>NW_026924833.1:2500-24691 GCF_032062105.1 Saccostrea cuccullata
AACCATCTTTCACTGGGGATGGGTTAAGGGTCTTAGGGGGTATCCCTTGTCAAAGTTTCAAAGGGCCCCAGGGGCTGGGAAGGGCCGGTTAGCTAACCTGAACTTTGATGTTTTTTCATCATTGTATAATGTGAAACGAGAAAAGGCTAGCTATTATACGCCTTATCTTTGAAGTGTTCATCAAATGATTATTGGGGCAAGGTAGAGGGGTCCTGTTTCAAAATGGGGCTGTAGTGGCACCACCAAGTGGTGCCAAGTGCGTGGGGCATATTTCAAGCATTCATTTGTCCTCCATTTCTGGGAACCTGAACCATCTTTCACTGGGGATGGGTTAAGGGTCTTAGGGGGTATCCCCTGTCAAAGTTTCAAAGGGCCCCAGGGGCTTGGAAGGGCCGGTTAGCTAACCTGAACTTTGATGTTTTTTCATCATTGTATATTGTGAAACGGGAAAAGGCCAGATATTAAAGGCCTTATCTTTGAAGTGTTCATCAAATGATTATTGGGGCAAAGTAGAGGGGCCCTAGGGCTATCATTTCCCACCTTCAAAATGGGGCTGTAGTGGCACCACCAAGTGGTGCCAAGTGCGTGGGGCATATTTCAAGCATTCATTTGTCCTCTATTTCTGGGAACCTGAACCATCTTTCACTGGGGATGGGTTAAGGGTCTTAGGGGGTATATCCTGTCAAAGTTTCAAAGGGTCCCAGGGGTTGGGAAAGGCCGGTTAGCTAGCCTGAACTTTGATGATTTTTCTTCATTGTATATTGGGAAACGGGAAAAGGCCAGCTATTATACGCCTTATCTTTGAAGTGTTCATCAAATGATTATTGGGGCAAGGTAGAGGGGCCCTAGGGCTATCATTTGCCACTTTCAGAATGGGGCTGTAGTGGCACCACCAAGTGGTGCCAAGTGCGTGGGGCATATTTCAAGCATTCATTTGTCCTCCATTTCTGGGAACCTGAACCATCTTTCACTGGGGATGGGTTAAGGGTCTTAGGGGGTATCCCTTGTCAAAGTTTCAAAGGGCCCCAGGGGCTGGGAAGGGCCGGTTAGCTAACCTGAACTTTGATGTTTTTTCATCATTGTATATTGTGAAACGGGAAAAGGCCAGGTGTTATACGCCTTATCTTTGAAGTGTTCATCAAATGATTATTGGGGCAAGGTAGAGGGGTCCTAGGGCTATCATTTGCCACCCCCAAAAGGGGGCTGTAGTGGCACCACCAAGTGGTGCCAAGTGCGTGGGGCATATTTCAAGCATTCATTTGTCCTCCATTTCTGGGAACCTGAACCATCTTTCACTGGGGATGGGTTAAGGGTCTTAGGGGGTATCCCCTGTCAAAGTTTCAAAGGGCCCCAGGGGCTGGGAAGGGCCGGTTAGCTAACCTGAACTTTGATGTTTTTCATCATTGTAACCTTGGGACACACGAAAAGAGACGCTAGATACGCCTTATCCTTGAAGAGTTCATCAAATGATTATTGGGGCAAGGTAAAGGGGTCCTAGGGCTATCATTTGCCACCCTCAAAAGGGGGCTGTAGTGGCACCACCAAGTGGTGCCAAGTGCGTGGGGCATATTTCAAGCATTCATTTGTCCTCCATTTCTGGGAACCTGAACCATCTTTCACTGGGGATGGGTTAAGGGTCTTAGGGGGTATCCCTTGTCAAAGTTTCAAAGGGCCCCAGGGGCTGGGAAGGGCCGGTTAGCTAACCTGAACTTTGATGTTTTTCATCATTGTATATTTTGAAACTGGAAAAGGCAGCTATTATACGCCTTATCCTTGAAGTGTTCATCAAATGATTATTGGGGCAAGGTAGAGGGGTCCTAGGGCTATCATTTCCCACTTTCAGAATGGGGCTGTAGTGGCACCACCAAGTGGTGCCAAGTGCGTGGGGCATATTTCAAGCATTCATTTGTCCTCCATTTCTGGGAACCTGAACCATCTTTCACTGGGGATGGGTTAAGGGTCTTAGGGGGTATCCCTTGTCAAAGTTTCAAAGGGCCCCAGGGGCTGGGAAGGGCCGGTTAGCTAACCTGAACTTTGATGTTTTTCATCATTGTACATTGGGAAACGGGAAAAGGGCAGCTATTATACGCCTTATCTTTGAAGTGTTCATCAAATGATTATTGGGGCAAGGTAGAGGGGTCCTAGGGCTATCATTTGCCACCCTCAAAAGGGGGCTGTAGTGGCACCACCAAGTGGTGCCAAGTGCGTGGGGCATATTTCAAGCATTCATTTGTCCTCCATTTCTGGGAACCTGAACCATCTTTCACTGGGGATGGGTTAAGGGTCTTAGGGGGTATCCCTTGTCAAAGTTTCAAAGGGCCCCAGGGGCTGGGAAGGGCCGGTTAGCTAACCTGAACTTTGATGTTTTTTCATCATTGTATAATGTGAAACGAGAAAAGGCTAGCTATCATACGCCTTATCTTTGAAGTGTTCATCAAATGATTATTGGGGCAAGGTAGAGGGGTCCTAGGGCTATCATTTGCCACCCTCAAAATGGGGCTGTAGTGGCACCACCAAGTGGTGCCAAGTGCGTGGGGCATATTTCAAGCATTCATTTGTCCTCCATTTCTGGGAACCTGAACCATCTTTCACTGGGGATGGGTTAAGGGTCTTAGGGGGTATCCCTTGTCAAAGTTTCAAAGGGCCCCAGGGGCTGGGAAGGGCCGGTTAGCTAACCTGAACTTTGATGTTTTTTCATCATTGAATATTTTGAAACGGGAAAAGGCCAGCTATTATACGCCTTATCTTTGAAGTGTTCATCAAAATAATGATTATTGGGACAAGGTAGAGGGGTCCTAAGGCTATCATTTCCCATCTTCAAAATGGGGCTGTAGTGGCACCACCAAGTGGTGCCAAGTGCGTGGGGCATATTTCAAGCATTCATTTGTCCTCCATTTCTGGGAACCTGAACCATCTTTCACTGGGGATGGGTTAAGGGTCTTAGGGAGTATCCCCTGTCAAAGTTACAAAGGGCCCCAGGGGCTGGAAAAGGCCGGTTAGCTAACCTGAACTTTGATGTTTTTTCATCATTGAATATTTTGAAACGGGAAAAGGCCAGCTATTATACGCCTTATCTTTGAAGTGTTCATCAAATGATTATTTGGGCAAGGTAGAGGGGTCCTAGGGCTATCATTTCCCACCTTCAAAATGGGGCTGTAGTGGCACCACCAAGTGGTGCCAAGTGCGTGGGGCATATTTCAAGCATTCATTTGTCCTCCATTTCTGGGAACCTGAACCATCTTTCACTGGGGATGGGTTAAGGGTCTTAGGGGGTATCCCCTGTCAAAGTTTCAAAGGGCCCCAGGGGCTGGAAAAGGCCGGTTAGCTAACCTGAACTTTGATGTTTTTTCATCATTGAATATTTTGAAACGGGAAAAGGCCAGCTATTATACGCCTTATCTTTGAAGTGTTCATCAAATGATTATTGGGGCAAGGTAGAGGGGTCCTAGGGCTATCATTTCCCACCTTCAGAATGGGGCTGTAGTGGCACCACCAAGTGGCGCCAGGTGCGTGGGACATATTTCAAGCAATTCATTTGTCCTCCATTTCTGGGAATTGGGGCTGTTGTGGCACCACTTGGTGGTGCAAAGTGCGTGGGGAATATTTACAGCATTCATTTGTCTTGCTTTATTGGGCACCTAAACCAACTTTTACCGAGGATGGGCTTATGGTCGTAGGGGGTATCTCCTGTCAACGTTTCAAATTGTCCCAGGGGCTGGGATGGGCCGGTTAGCTAACCCGAACTTTGAGGTTTTTCATCATTGTATATTGTGAAACTGAAAAAGGTCATCTATTATAGGTTTATGCTTATCTAATGTCACCTATAACTTTAACATTATCTGTCAAACTGAACGCGACATTTGTCGCAAATTTGCAAACAAAGTATAGACAGGGCAGTTCTATTGTATCCTAGCCTTTCATTTATTAACTCGATCGTTCAAAGTCGAAACCAATCGACATAATTTGTTTTTACAGAAAATCTGCAATTTTATTATACACCAATCGTATTTCTCAAAACTATTTAGTACGGATTACTGTTTTGTTCAACCAGAATTTGGAACTCGTGACGTAGTGTCTAGAATGTTTGCCTTTCAAGCAAAGAGTTGTGAGGAAACGAAGTTTCGGGGGTATATAGTTTTTGTCGTGTTCTTCTGTCTGTCTTTCTGTCTCTCTGTTTGTCTGTTTGTCCGCAAAAACTTCTTTTGGGTACCACCAAATTTGACCTTTTGACCTTGATCTTGAGGTTTAACCCACTTTTACACACAAATTTTGAATATTTACTTTGGACATATCTTTTGAACAGTATCTACCAGGACATTTATACTTCACGTATGTATTTTTTGTGGCACGGCCTTTCATTATATACCACAAACCTTGACTTTTTTACCTGGACCTTGGAGATTTACGTACTTATGAAAAAACTTTAAACTTGGCTATAACTTTTGAACAGATAGTGCTAGGGTTTTCATACTTCAGAAATGTAATTCTTGTGAGAAGACGCTTCTTTGGATACCAAGAACCGTGACCCTTTGGCCTTGACCTTGGAGTTTGACCTACTTTATAAATACATCTTTGACCATAATTTTTGAAGGGTTAGTACTAGACTTTTATTTTTCACATGTTTTATTCTTGTAAAAAGACCTCTCATTTGATACCAAAAACCTTGAAATTTTGATCTTGACCTTGAAGTTAGACCCACTTTTACACAAAAATTGCATATTTTTACTTTTGGCCCTCAGTTTTAATTGGTAGATATTAGGAATTTCATTTTTAAAATATGACATCTTTTTGGCAAGACCTTTCATTAAAACCAAGAATTTTGACCTTGACCTTAGAGATTTCCGCGGACTAATGAAAAAACGTCAACCTTGGAAATAACTTTCGAAGAGGATGGGCTAGGGTTTTCAACCTTCACATATGTAATTCTTGTTACAAAATCTTTTATTCAATACCAATAACCTTGACCTTCTGACCTTGATCTTGGAGTTTAACGTATAAAAAAATCTTTTTAACCTTCCATCCTTCGAATATGTTATCTTTGTGGAAAGACCTTTCGTTGGATACCAATAAACTTGATCTTATGACCTTGATCTTGAAGATTTTTGTACTTATGAAAAAACTTAAGCCTGACCAAAACTTTGGAACAAATGGTGATCGGACTTTCATGTTTTGCAATTGTATGTCCAGTTAGAAGGCACTACTTGAGGTATCAATATATTAACTTTTTATCTCAGAAAAGTTTAATCTTCACTATGTTGCCATACGGGGGCATCAGTGTTTCATAATCACATTTGTAGCACTTTAATGTTAGATATTGCATATGTATAAATTTTATGTTATACAGTAAAACTCGGTTATAGCGAAGTCCTAGTAATCTGTGAATTTATATCGCTATATCCGTATAACAAACTCATATAACCATACATATCGAATTTGCTATATGCATGTTTTCCTTCAAGTAATACTACCAAATACGTTTGGGAAGCAAATATTACAAAATATACATGTACCTTCGACAGCAAAGGTTTTATTATGAATTGAATTTGATATACAGATGCTAAAAGAAAATAAAGTCTGCTCAATTTATCAAATTTTGCGATCTTTGAAGTTCGTTATAAAAGATGTAAATTTCATTATATTTAACCTCAACTGGACTCAAAATCAGTTCGCTATATCTATAAATTCGTTATATCAGAGTTCGCTATAACCGTAAAATTTTACAAAGATTTGTTAAGAATTTTGCTGGGGACCCAGAAAAACTATGCTATATTCATGAATTCGCTATATCCGTATTCGTACTAAACTAGTTTTACTGTATGATATTAATTATAGGTTCACATCAAGTTTAACGTTTGAAAAATCTCATCACCTCTGAAAAATCTTTTCTTTGTGTACCACCAAATCTATCCTTTTGACCTTGACCTTCGAGTTAAACACACTTTAACAAAAAAAAATTAATTTTTTACTTTGATCATATCTTTTAAACAGTAGATACATTGTACCAGGACATTTAAATGTGTATACTTCACAAATGCATTTTTTGTTGAAAGACCTTTCATTGGATACCAATAACCTTGACCCTTTGGCCTTGGAGATTTCTGTACTTGTGAAATAACTTTTACCTTGGCTAAAACTTTTGAAAAGTAAGTGCTAGGGATTTCATACTTCACATATGTAATCCTTGTGACAAGCCCTTTCATTGGATATCAAGTCGTTTGACCTTTTGACATTTGAGTTCGACCTACTTTTTACAAACTTTAACCTTGGCCATAACTTTTGAACGGTAAGGACCAATGCATTCATACATCCCAAATGTAATCTTTGAGACATGGCCTTGTTCAAAAACCAATAACCATGACCTTTTGACCTTGACCACGGGGTTTGTCTTACCTTTAAAAACGTACCCTCCCGCTTTTATATGTGTGGGTGGGTGGGGTGGAGGTGGGGTATAATTAAGGCACGATATACTTGAGTATGACCCAAAGGAAAGCACTAGCTCCAATTATAGGAACCTCTTTGTAGTGACATTATCAAAGCAAAGATATGCTATTGATAACTGTAATTAACAAGAGGTTCTGTGAGCAATGAGTTCGTTAAATGATACCCCCGCCTCCAATAAAAATATAGTGGCAAAGTCAATACTTTGCTATGGGAAACCTAAAATATTTGTAGGATCACAAAGTTAAACAAGATGTTTTTGTGAGACACTGATACCCCTGTATGGCAACATAGAAAAGATTTAACTTTTCTTAAGTGCAAATTTAATATATTTGTACCAAAAGAACGGTATTCTCACTAAAATACAATTGTAAAATATTAAAGTAGGCCAAGATTGAAGTTTTTCACAAGTAGGGAATACTTCAAGGCCAAGGTCATTGATATCCAATGAAAGGTCTTGCCACAAAAAAACATATGTAAATTATGAAAGCCTTAGACCTTATCTTTTAGATGTTATGGCGAAGGTTAAAGATGTTAAAAAGTAGGTCAAACTCCAAAGTCAAAGGTCTTGCTATCAAATGAAAGGTCCTGTCACAAGAATTAAATATGTAAAGTATGAAAGCACTTGGTCTAACCTTTCAAAAGTAATGGTTAAGGTTTACTTTTTAAAAGTAGGTCAAACTGCAAGGTCAAAGAGTCAAAGTTCATAGTATCCAATGAAGGATTACATAAGTGAAGTATGATATCACTAGCCTTTAGTGTTCAAAAGTCTTGTGACCTTGACTGTGACCTATATGCTAAAAATATTTTTTTCTGCAAACTTTTACATTCGCCATAAATTTTGAACCATAAGAGATAAAGACTTTATATTTGGTATGCATACACCACTGGTTAAGCTCTTTTAAATGCCACCATGGCCAATGACCTTGTGACCTTGACTGTGACCTACAGTGTATACGCTAAATACAGTTTTTTTCGGCAATTTTAACCTTCGCCATAACTTTTGAACGAAGAAAGATAGAGACAATATTCGGAATATATACTTCACTAATGAAGCACATTCACATGCCACCAAGGCCAATGACCTTGTGACCTTGACTGTGTCCTATATGCTAAAAACAACTCGTTTGGAACCGTGAGAAATAAAAAAAATCATATTTAGTATGCATGCTTCACTATTCAAGTTCTTTGTGACCTTGACTGTGACCTATATACTAGAAATATGTTTTTTAACTTTGTTGCCGCTGGGCACAAAGTGTTTCAAAAAACGCTTCTTGTTCATGAGTATAAAAAATCTCCATGGTCAAGGTCCAAAGGTCAAGGTAACTAGTATCCAATATATGATCTTGTCACGTAGAATACATACTGAGTATGTAAAGGATGGAAGTTTTAGCCTTTACCGTTTAACAGTTATGGACAAGGCTAAAAAAATTTAAAAGTAGGTCAAACTCCAAGGTCAAAAGGTCAAATTTTGTGGTTCAAAAAGAAAAAGTCTTGTTACACGGAGTACACACGTGAAATATGAAAGTCATAGCCCCATTAAATCAAAAGTTAAGGACAAGATTAAAGTTTTCATGACCAAACAGACAGAGATGCAAACGGACGGACACGATAAAGACTATATACCCCAAAAACTTAGTTTACGGGGGCATAATGAGGTGCAAACTGACAATATATAATAAAGATTCTGTGATGGACTCATATTTTTAACATCGAAACTTTGTACTTTTTAGAGGTAATAAGATTTTTCAAACGTTAAACTTATGATGTGAATTTTTAAATATCATAGGGGTCGGAACCGGGGGGGGGGGGGGGGGGGGGGAGGGCTTAGCCCCCCCCCCCACTTTTTTTTCCAAATATATACTTAGTATATAGACATTGAACATATCTTCGTAAGTTTAGCCCCCCCGATTTCCACTGATACGTCTTAGTATAGGTTACAAATGCGGAAAGTGGTGGTGTTTGGAAGAAATTTTTTTGTAATGGAGTTCGAACCTTAACCCCCCCCCCCCCCCCCCCCCCGAAATAGGATTTGATTTTCGTGTTGGGAAATAGACATTTGCTTTTTTTTTTTTTTTTTTTTTTTTTTTTTTTTGCTTGTCAGGTTTTTTTGGAGGTACAAATTTTTTTTTTTACACTTAGCCCCCCCCCCCCCACTTTCAATTTGCTTCCGACGCCAATGAATAATATTACCGGTATGTAATATAAAATGTATACATGTTAAAATATTTTCCATTAAAGTGAAAAAAATCTTATGCAAAAATAAAAGAGAATACTAGTAATCATTATGTAATCATTATGTAAACTTGTTTATAATATTTAATATAATATTTATACAAAAGCAAATGTTTCCCATTAAAATAAAAAAAAATTCTTCTGCATAAAAAAGAAAATGCTTTTAATCTTACTGTTCCTGTGTCTTTTCCAACTTTAAAAAATCACTTGGGTTAAAGAAATAAGAAAAATAAAAAAAAAAAAAATAATAATAAAAAATGCACCCAGCCGGTATCGAACCAACGACTATTTGCTTGTAAGGGATTCGTTCTAAACACTACGTCAAGAGTTCCAACTTCCGGGTTGAACAAGACAGTAATCCGTACTAAATAGTTTTGAGAAATATGATTGGTGTTTAATAAAATTGCAGATTTTCTGCAAAAACAAATTATTTCGATTTGTTAAAACTTTGAAAAAATCGAGTTAATAATTGAAAACCTAGGATGAAATAGAACTGAAGTGTCTACACTTTGTTTACAAATTTACAACAAATGTCGCGTTCAGTTTGACAGATTATGCAGATAGGTGACATTAGACATGCATAAGCCTATAATAGCTGACCTTTTTCCGTTTCCCAATATGCAGTGATGAAAAACCTCAAAGTTCAGGTTAGCTAACTGGACCCTTCCAGTCCCTAGGACCCTGCAGAAATCTGTCAAGGGATACCCCCTAAGGCCCCCTAACTACCCCCAGTGTTAGTTTGCTCAGGAGGCCGACAATGAATAAAATATGAATGCTGGAAATATGCCCCACGCACTTGGCACCACTTGGTGGTGCCACTACAGCCCCATTCTGAGAGTGGCAAATGATAGTCCTAGGCCCCCTCTACCTTGCCCCAATAATCATTTGATGAACACTTCGAGGATAAGGCGTATAATAGTTGCCCTTTTCCCGTTTCCCAATGTACAATGATGAAAAACCTCAAAGTTCAGGTTAGCTAACTGGACCCTTCCGGTCCCTAGGACCCTGCAGAAATCTGTCAAGGGATACCCCCTAAGGCCCCCTAACTACCCCCAGTGTTAGTTTGCTCAGGAGGCCGACAATGAATAAAATATGAATGCTGGAAATATGCCCCACGCACTTGGCACCACTTGGTGGTGCCACTACAGCCCCATTCTGAGAGTGGCAAATGATAGTCCTAGGCCCCCTCTACCTTGCCCCAATAATCATTTGATGAACACTTCGAGGATAAGGCGTATAATAGTTGCCCTTTTCCCGTTTCCCAATGTACAATGATGAAAAACCTCAAAGTTCAGGTTAGCTAACTGGACCCTTCCAGTCCCTAGGACCCTGCAGAAATCTGTCAAGGGATACCCCCTAAGGCCCCCTAACTACCCCCAGTGTTAGTTTGCTCAGGAGGCCGACAATGAATAAAATATGAATGCTGGAAATATGCCCCACGCACTTGGCACCACTTGGTGGTGCCACTACAGCCCCATTCTGAGAGTGGCAAATGATAGTCCTAGGCCCCCTCTACCTTGCCCCAATAATCAT
Organism: Saccostrea cuccullata; assembly: GCF_032062105.1. Taxonomy (NCBI): domain Eukaryota; kingdom Metazoa; phylum Mollusca; class Bivalvia; order Ostreida; family Ostreidae; genus Saccostrea; species Saccostrea cuccullata. The sequence goes on from NW_026924833.1 coordinate 12,707, forward strand.
TTGATGAACACTTCAAGGATAAGGCGTATAATAGTTGCCCTTTTCCCGTTTCCCAATGTACAATGATGAAAAACCTCAAAGTTCAGGTTAGCTAACTGGACCCTTCCAGTCCCTAGGACCCTGCAGAAATCTGTCAAGGGATACCCCCTAAGGCCCCCTAACTACCCCCAGTGTTAGTTTGCTCAGGAGGCCGACAATGAATAAAATATGAATGCTGGAAATATGCCCCACGCACTTGGCACCACTTGGTGGTGCCACTACAGCCCCATTCTGAGAGTGGCAAATGATAGTCCTAGGCCCCCTCTACCTTGCCCCAATAATCATTTGATGAACACTTCAAGGATAAGGCGTATAATAGTTGCCCTTTTCCCGTTTCCCAATGTACAATGATGAAAAACCTCAAAGTTCAGGTTAGCTAACTGGACCCTTCCAGTCCCTAGGACCCTGCAGAAATCTGTCAAGGGATACCCCCTAAGGCCCCCTAACTACCCCCAGTGTTAGTTTGCTCAGGAGGCCGACAATGAATAAAATATGAATGCTGGAAATATGCCCCACGCACTTGGCACCACTTGGTGGTGCCACTACAGCCCCATTCTGAGAGTGGCAAATGATAGTCCTAGGCCCCCTCTACCTTGCCCCAATAATCATTTGATGAACACTTCGAGGATAAGGCGTATAATAGTTGCCCTTTTCCCGTTTCCCAATGTACAATGATGAAAAACCTCAAAGTTCAGGTTAGCTAACTGGACCCTTCCAGTCCCTAGGACCCTGCAGAAATCTGTCAAGGGATACCCCCTAAGGCCCCCTAACTACCCCCAGTGTTAGTTTGCTCAGGAGGCCGACAATGAATAAAATATGAATGCTGGAAATATGCCCCACGCACTTGGCACCACTTGGTGGTGCCACTACAGCCCCATTCTGAGAGTGGCAAATGATAGTCCTAGGCCCCCTCTACCTTGCCCCAATAATCATTTGATGAACACTTCGAGGATAAGGCGTATAATACCTTGCCCCAAGGCCCCCTAACACCCCAATCATTTGATGAACACTTCAAGGATAAGGCGTATAATAGTTGCCCTTTTCCCGTTTCCCAATGTACAATGATGAAAAACCTCAAAGTTCAGGTTAGCTAACTGGACCCTTCCAGTCCCTAGGACCCTGCAGAAATCTGTCAAGGGATACCCCCTAAGGCCCCCTAACTACCCCCAGTGTTAGTTTGCTCAGGAGGCCGACAATGAATAAAATATGAATGCTGGAAATATGCCCCACGCACTTGGCACCACTTGGTGGTGCCACTACAGCCCCATTCTGAGAGTGGCAAATGATAGTCCTAGGCCCCCTCTACCTTGCCCCAATAATCATTTGATGAACACTTCGAGGATAAGGCGTATAATAGTTGCCCTTTTCCCGTTTCCCAATGTACAATGATGAAAAACCTCAAAGTTCAGGTTAGCTAACTGGACCCTTCCGGTCCCTAGGACCCTGCAGAAATCTGTCAAGGGATCATAACTACCCCCAGTGTTAGTTTGCTCAGGAGGCCTAAAATGAATAAAATATGAATGCTGGAAATATGCCCCACGCACTTGGCACCACTTGGTGGTGCCACTACAGCCCCATTCTGAGAGTGGCAAATGATAGTCCTAGGCCCCCTCTACCTTGCCCCAATAATCATTTGATGAACACTTCGAGGATAAGGCGTATAATAGTTGCCCTTTTCCCGTTTCCCAATGTACAATGATGAAAAACCTCAAAGTTCAGGTTAGCTAACTGGACCCTTCCAGTCCCTAGGACCCTGCAGAAATCTGTCAAGGGATACCCCCTAAGGCCCCCTAACTACCCCCAGTGTTAGTTTGCTCAGGAGGCCGACAATGAATAAAATATGAATGCTGGAAATATGCCCCACGCACTTGGCACCACTTGGTGGTGCCACTACAGCCCCATTCTGAGAGTGGCAAATGATAGTCCTAGGCCCCCTCTACCTTGCCCCAATAATCATTTGATGAACACTTCGAGGATAAGGCGTATAATAGTTGCCCTTTTCCCGTTTCCCAATGTACAATGATGAAAAACCTCAAAGTTCAGGTTAGCTAACTGGACCCTTCCAGTCCCTAGGACCCTGCAGAAATCTGTCAAGGGATACCCCCTAAGGCCCCCTAACTACCCCCAGTGTTAGTTTGCTCAGGAGGCCGACAATGAATAAAATATGAATGCTGGAAATATGCCCCACGCACTTGGCACCACTTGGTGGTGCCACTACAGCCCCATTCTGAGAGTGGCAAATGATAGTCCTAGGCCCCCTCTACCTTGCCCCAATAATCATTTGATGAACACTTCGAGGATAAGGCGTATAATAGTTGCCCTTTTCCCGTTTCCCAATGTACAATGATGAAAAACCTCAAAGTTCAGGTTAGCTAACTGGACCCTTCCAGTCCCTAGGACCCTGCAGAAATCTGTCAAGGGATACCCCCTAAGGCCCCCTAACTACCCCCAGTGTTAGTTTGCTCAGGAGACCGACAATGAATAAAATATGAATGCTGGAAATATGCCCCACGCACTTGGCACCACTTGGTGGTGCCACTACAGCCCCATTCTGAGAGTGGCAAATGATAGTCCTAGGCCCCCTCTACCTTGCCCCAATAATCATTTGATGAACACTTCGAGGATAAGGCGTATAATAGTTGCCCTTTTCCCGTTTCCCAATGTACAATGATGAAAAACCTCAAAGTTCAGGTTAGCTAACTGGACCCTTCCAGTCCCTAGGACCCTGCAGAAATCTGTCAAGGGATACCCCCTAAGGCCCCCTAACTACCCCCAGTGTTAGTTTGCTCAGGAGGCCGACAATGAATAAAATATGAATGCTGGAAATATGCCCCACGCACTTGGCACCACTTGGTGGTGCCACTACAGCCCCATTCTGAGAGTGGCAAATGATAGTCCTAGGCCCCCTCTACCTTGCCCCAATAATCATTTGATGAACACTTCGAGGATAAGGCGTATAATAGTTGCCCTTTTCCCGTTTCCCAATGTACAATGATGAAAAACCTCAAAGTTCAGGTTAGCTAACTGGACCCTTCCAGTCCCTAGGACCCTGCAGAAATCTGTCAAGGGATACCCCCTAAGGCCCCCTAACTACCCCCAGTGTTAGTTTGCTCAGGAGGCCGACAATGAATAAAATATGAATGCTGGAAATATGCCCCACGCACTTGGCACCACTTGGTGGTGCCACTACAGCCCCATTCTGAGAGTGGCAAATGATAGTCCTAGGCCCCCTCTACCTTGCCCCATTAGTTATTTGGTGAACACTTCAAAGATTAGGCGTGTAATAGCTGATCTTTAATGGCGTTTTTGGGATAAAATGCAAAACAGCCAAAGTTCAGAGTAGATAACTGGCCCTTTCCGGTCCCTTGGACCTTTTGAAACGTTGACAAGGGATTCTCCCTAAAACCCATAACTTAATCACCAATAATTGATGACGAATAATTGCTTGGAAGATGACCAATTCACTTGGCACCACCTGGTGGTATCACTAAAGCCCCTTCTGATAGCAGAAAATAATCATCCTTGGGCCTTTCTATCTTGCCCTAGTAATGTTGATCATTTTATAAATCATGGGTATAATACCTGCCTGTAATATAGAAAATGCTTTTGGAACCACTTTCTGGCACCACCACCACTTATTACTGATAGTGGTAATTTACAGTCTTATAGATTCATTAAGTTGTCCCAGTAATAATGTTCAAAACATACTTCAACCTAGTTTACACTTGTGCCATATTTCTGTTTACAATCGCTATATATTAATCAAATTTCAGGTAAGCTTATTGGCCCTGTCATATTCTTGTGGTCCCTGAAGGAGTTGAAAAGGAATTCTTCCTGAAGGAGTTAACCATTTCCTAGTGCTTGTTTGTTCAATTGGATAAAAATTATAAAGTAATTTATTTCTTATTTTTCGGTTTTAAAAATGAAAAAAAAATTGTTCAGGTGAGCCTCACTGCCTCTGAGTATCTGATTTATTATGTAATTAATTGTTGCATTAATTTTCTAATCATTAACCATTAATTATCTAAAATAACGTATTAAAAACAGTACTGCGTCTGAGTACTCTCAGTTCTTTGATGAATTTCCTTATTGGCTGCTAGCTTCTACGCGCTTAGTGGCTGCTGTTATTGGCTGCTAGCTTCAGCCTGGTTTTGTAAACATGTGTCCGACTTTGGGGACACACTAATAACCGGATATACGAAAGACCTGATATTTACCTGATGTTTTTATTTTAGATTAAATGAAAATATTGAGTACTTCAAATGACTCATTTAAATACTTTATGACTATGATGCATAATGCTATACAAAAATTCGTTTGTTTGGAATATTTACTGACGATTTTGAATCAGGTCAAATAAGGTTTTTAGTATATCAGGTCTTTAGAACCTTCCCATTTCCCACAATGCCGCGCGTTGTTTACAAACAAGAGGCCCCGAAAAGACTTCCTCTTAACTAATGCATAAATATTTTGATTTTACTTATTGCCATGTACATCATCACATTATATTAATTATTTGAATAAAAAGAAAACAGAGAAACACCGAATCAAAACAATATCTGTCATATGCATCAACGAAAACTATGCAAGAGGCCCAGTCAAGGCTTGGCTTATAGTAGACAACTTGTTCCTGTAACGTTTCTCATATATTTGTTTTATAAAAAAACTATTAAATATAGCTTGAAGCTTATTTCTCTTTATATCAAACGACAAGATTTAATCAGTTCGAAACTATTTCAGTCAAACTTTTTCATTATATACCAATATTTTTAGCTATCAGAAAAAAACTTGTATGAGCTATTAACCCCTAATTATAGGGGCCAGCCCCTTTTCCTTGATCTTATATGAAAGCTCTCGTAATTATGCACAACTTTTGTTCTATATTTCTTACCAAATTATTCTAGGTTCAAAAGTTATTACACAAAAAGAAGCAAAATTTCATGGGAAAAAAATACTAAAAATTGCCGTCACATAGCTTCCGATCTTTAAGAAATCAGCTTATAATTTTATCGATATGCACATCTACAATGTATTGGCTACAAGTTCTCAAACTTTCATGTAATTATCATATGTCGTTTTTGAGTTTATTAGTGGACACGAGACATCAAAATTATCAATTAAAGGGCAATAACTCACAAAGTAAGGCATGTATCAAAAAATTGAAAGCAGATGTAAATAGGTGTTAATACAAGGTATCTAACCTGAAAGTTTCATAAAAATCAGTGGAAAGGTCTTTGAGAAATCGCCTGTCAAAAATCCGGCGGGAAAAAAAAAGCAAATAATAATAAGAAACAGTAGAATAACAGTAGGGTCTTCCGAAGGAAACTCGGAAGACCCTAACTAGATGCGATCTCGTTGCAAGCAACGAGTAGGTCTTCCGTCCGATATCTGATGGAATAAGACCTGTGTTGGGATAATTCCACTGATATAATAAAAAATGTCAGAAAGGCACAAGAATTCTTCAAAATATGTTTAGAAACACAAATAAAATGTAGGATCTATCAATTCCAATCAACTTCCGGTTCTACTTCCTCACTTCCGGTGCGACCGTATGTGCTCAAAACTTCTTTCAACTCTACATTAAGCATGCAGTAATCATCCCTGAAAGTTTCGATGGAAAATACTCATTTTTAGACAATTTCCGGTTTGAACGAACCGTACTTCCAGTGGAAATATTAAGATGCTACGCATTCCTTAAATCTCTATAATGAACAATAACATTCATTAGAAAATGAAAAAAAAATCGCTATACATGTACATGTATTTAAATTTCATGTACTTCCGGTTTACAACGGAAGAGTTGACGGAGAAAATGAACATATTAAAAGTATGCATATTGTTGGGAACATTATTTTGACCATCTTATGTTCAATATTGCTTATCAAAATATTCACGCTTTTCGAGATATAAAGCATCAAAGATATAGCATTCTAGCCCCCTGTGATCCTTTATTACGTAACATATGATCAAAGTTTTAGAATATATTGTTGCAAATTGTTAAGTTGAATATCTTTGCTTCAGTAGTGTATCACAAAATATTGATCATTAAAGAGTTAAAGACGAGAGACTTTTGGCCCCTCCATGCCCCTTAATTGAAGGGTTAACCCCATTTTCTTAATATCAAATGAAAGGTCCTACTATATTGCACATTTTTTATTATATATGTCTTAACAAAATATTAACCAGTAAAAAGATATAAAAGAAAACGTATCAATTTTTGCGAGATGCGTATGAGCCAATTTTTCGAGCCCAGGCGAGCGTCGATGCCTTTTTACCTGGAAAGCTCTATATGCAAAATGTCAAATCTAATATCATTCCTCTACCTTCACTGAAAATCTCAAGTCCATATCTTTAGTCGTTTAGGAGGAGATCTCAGGACAAGCCGACCCTCTAAAAATCAGAAAATCGTCCATATCTCACGGCCGGAAGTGACGTCATCAACGTCGAAAATTTCCGACAAGGTTCAGATGAATATCTATCAGATCTGAAAGTTTGGTGAAAATCGGGCGAGCCGTTTCCGAGAAATCGCGTGCACAAAATCGGTAAGAAAAAAAATAATAATAATAATAGGGAAAAAGAAACCGAACGAAAACAATAAGGTCTTCCGTTGGAGACGGAAGACCTTAATAATAATAATAGAAAACAGAAGGAAAACAATAAGGTCTTCCGAAGGAAGTCGGAAGACCTTAATAATAATAAGAAACAGAGTAAAAACAATATGTTCCCCAACTTCGTTTGGGGAACATAAAAATACATTTTGGAAAAATCCAAACAATAGCATAATATTCACAGAGGAATTCTGTCTGCAACTAATTATTACTTCAAAATGTAAAATATGTTTCTTCATGCAATCATGAAAAAAATGAGAGTAATTAATGGAAAATAACAAAGGTACATGAGATACTTTGAATTGTCCATTCAACTGTCTCTTAAAATATATAATGGTGTAACCTAACTTACAAAGAGCTAATCACATACAAGCAAAATACATGCACTGAGAGCTTGAAATGAAATATTTTTGACATCACATTTAATGTCAAAATTGCAACTGCTAATACTGAAGCAACCATGAAAAAATGTACCAACTATACACATATAAAAAGAAAGACCCATTTGGGAAACATTGCTCACTTCAGCTCCTTGTTCCAGTTTGCACATTTAGTCAAGTATATTTTAACTATAATAGGCAATTCCAAGTTTTTTTTCTATGTTTAGCATCTGTGGACAGATTGGTTTTTAGGTCATACATGTAAAATTGAAAACAACCACAAATCACTATTGACAAATACAAATCTTTAAAAAGCAATTTACTCTTTTGGGATCAGCATCTTTTAAAAAAAAAAATTAAATGGTGTACCAAAAATTTTCTCTTTTAATAATCTAGTAGTTTGACTACAGTTACAATGCACAGAGAATTCTCAACTGAAGATAAGAAATTTTATGGTTATAAAATTGTGTATTGTTTCAGACAGAAAGATAGGTTTTTGATTTTAGGGTGGATGCTATACAAAGAAAAAACTTGGAATGGCCCCTTATCTTTGTGTTCTTCTAATGTGTAAAAATAGTTCAAGAGCAAGAAAATAAAATGCATAATTTAAATCATCCCAATTATTTTGAAGATATCTGATACATGTAATGGTTCTCATAGAAATGAGATTTGAGAAATGAACTTGAAGACCTCCATTATATGTACCATGGATCTAACTCTCTTTCACTTAATAAAGATATTGCCTTAAGTTAAAATTCTATGATCTCCCCTTTGATTCTAAACGATGTAAGGATGCTTCATTATAAACTTAATCATTTTTTTTAAACTCACACATGTTAAAATTTTGGATGAAATTGACAGTTCTGCAGAAGTTGATGAAACATAAATGACAATATGGACAGTGAACAAATTTTGATCACTTTAGGCTCATTTGAATATTTGCCGCGGGTGTCTAAAAAAGCAAATTTTGAAAACACACACATGTAAACAGCTACCCCAATAAGGTTTTGTACTAGAGTAAATTATAAAAAGAAAACATCATATACATGTAGTACCTAAAATAGAGGTAACTACACTTTATACTTGTCACACAACCATTACAGAAAGCAATAATTTTATGATTTACAAAGAATGTCCAACATATCTACTGTATGCAGGAAAATTTTTGTCCCCATTCTACTGTAAATCACTTTTTATTTGCAAGAACTTTATTTTCGCGTAATTACGCGAGAGAGTGAGCTCGCGAAAATTACATTCTCGCGTATAATAGTATAATACCTTAAGATTTTATAGAGAAGTAACAACAATTCGTGAAAATTATGTCTCGCTAATAAAGAGTAAGTGACAATCTTGCGAAAATAAGGTGTCGCGAAAATTTAGTGATCTACAGTATTTTCGCCCCTTTCGCCCTACTCATTGGTGGACAAATTTAAAATGGGGTGAATTCAAAAAATGCAGCATAATTTTGTAAACAGAACTGTGACTGGGCGAATTTAAAACACGGCAAAATTGTTGGGAAGTGTGAAAGTACGAAAATAACACAGGCAAAAATAACCCTGTATACAGTATTTATAAAGCAAAATTTTTTATGAAGTCATTAATTTGTATATATACACCTGAAAATTCAGAACAACACATTCTAAAATGCCTACTGTCCTTTCATTTCTCTGAATAGTCTGCTCTAAATAACAGGTAAAATTTGATTGGTTAAAGCCTAAACAGAACATCTTCAGACATCTTGTCACATTCTTTTCAAATGAAACTATAAAACTGACATCATCAAAATATTTCATTCAAATCTTATGGAAACCTTGTGACTCTTTCAATGCTCTAACAATCAATGCTGACAACAAATGCTGACAACACATCACAGGAGCAGCCCCAGGGCAAACTGAAGGTTAATAAACAGGATTTGAACAAACTTGAATCTACACTACCTGAGGATGTTTTCCCGCAAGTTTCAACTTTCCTGGCATGGTGGTTCTTGAGAAAAAGATTTTTAAAACATACCACCAAATTTTCATTAATTCCCAATTATCTCCCCCTTGAATAAGGGTGTGGCCTTTCATTTGAACAAACTTGAATTCCCTTCACCCAAGGATGCTTTGTGGCAAGTTTGGTTGAAATTGGTCCAGGGGTTCTTGAGAAGAAGTCGATAATGTGAAAAGTTTACAGATGGACAGACAGACGGACAGACAGCTAGATAGAAGGACGCCGGACAAAATGTGATCAGAAAAGCTTACTTGAGCCTTCGGCTCAGGTGAGCTAAAAATGAAGCATTCCTCACCACAAAAGCCAGAAGAATATAGAGACCACCACCAGTCACATGTTTCTGGGAAGAACCAAAGCCATAAGAGAATCCATGCAGAGATAAATATCAATAGTCCTGAAGCTTCGATGCAGGACCAAGTACGAGAATTGCTACAAACAGACTACTCCGGAGACTTACCTATTATCCTATGATGTAACGTGCTTTGTCCACTGCAGCTGGTTCCCTCATAAGCTGGTACCGAGGACAGTTCGGGATGTCCTGTCAACTTTATTCCTCAACTTCCTGTCATGGACTGAAAAGCAATAAGTGGAAGTCTTTAGTGTTGGCTAGTGACTTTGAATTAAAAAGAATGTTGCAAGATTGTGAAGGGGGGGGGGGTATTGATGCTGTGTATTTTAATTATAAATGTACGAAATCTGTATTTCACAGTTAAATGCATTCATGTATTTTGTGAATTGTCTTACATGTAATAATTGTTGCTATATATGTATTATTAAGCACTAAATCTATTCAACTGCATGTGTAAATGGGGAAAATGTGGATATGTAAATGATGCATAATTGCAATGTGTAAAATGTGACATTTTCTTATACGAGGGAGTCTGTTCATGTAATTTTTTTTCATTAATTATTTTATTTATCTTGATAAAATTATTTTAATTAATAATATTGTTTTTCTTACCTGTCTGATGAACTCAACAAAGGTTATAGAGGCGAATGGTATAAATATGGGTAATACGGGTGTCAAAACTCTCCGTTGATGACCAGACTGCATGCCTGACTGTATAACCACCATTTTGGATCTTTAAAAGGGGAGGCTACTCCTGAAATCAGAGAAATTGTCGTAAAAATGAGTAACCTGATTTTTCTTTAGGTCTCACACAAGGAAATAATTTCACTATATGTTACTATATAGCTTTAATTAAATAAACTAATTAACTAGACTGTCAGCAGATAATTCATGAAATAGAAAATAAAGATTAATGCTTAGACAAAAATTTTAGATCAGAAAAAATATACCCCTTATGCGGCTTTTAAGAAAGAAAATTGAGAGTAAACATACCTACCCCGAAATACACATGGGCAAACAGCCAACGCACCATCGAGGAAATTACATCGATCATGCGTACATAAAAAAATCCTTTTGATTCAGTGGCACAATTCTACTGATATGATATTTCTAGTGCATGAGCCAAAATCAAAACTGTAGACCTACATAAAGTTGCTGAAAATGAAAAAAGAAAAGAAATATCATTGTCTCTATATATATAGAACTACATTTGACTGAGTTCATTTTGATTGGCTATCTCCTTGCATAAGACCTTTAAGGGGTAATTTTATGCTATTTACCATGTGCACTGATTGCCATAAAACATAAGAAAAAAATACCAGCCTTACAATTCAATTGACCTTGACCTTTGACATACTTTACTAAGAATACCCTGGACAAATTGGTTTAACTTAAGACTTTTGAATTTTTAGTGGCAGGTTTTGATAAATTAACCATTTAATACACTAACTGTTCTTTAAAACTGTATGATATAGAGTGTAAAAACTTTGAAACATGTTTGGAAAGTATTATCACACAAGTGATATGGGATATATCACCACAGAGAGATCAAAGAAAATCACTGCAGATATGCGACAATGATTTTTATCATTGTATATTGCTTGTCAAGAATATGATATATCATTACATATATTACGATTTTTTAAATTTATTATTTCAGGCTGTAAAAACAGCTTAAAAATATTAGGAAATTTTCAATACTTTTACTATAAAAATAATTGGACAAATTTGTGAATGACAATAATCAATGATGCATGGCAATTAATCTTTTCCTGACAGCCACCTTCACCTAAAAATTTGTCGTGTTATTTATTTCTTTATTTCTTTATTTATTGCAAAGTCGTCTCTGCGTGGTGAGAGTTTGTCCCGAGACACAGTTAGATACTAACTAGCACCTATATAAGATAAATCATACCGATTAATCAACATCACTACAATATGAGGACCTTAAAAAAAGAATAAAACATGTCATTCTCCAGCAATTAGCCATTAAATTGTTTTTAATGTGTGTTAAAATACCTTCAAACAAATCAAATTAATGTTCTTGATTCCCACTTTTCACGTTATGACTGACTTAGTGCTTCGTGATACCAAAACAATACATTTTCACAATACTGTCTTACTATAGTATTACCTATAATTGTTGTTTTGACTTTAGGTTGAATTCGCCAATTTCACACTTGCAAAGTTGTGTGGTAGTCAGTCATTTGTGCATCACAATGTCGATCACCGCTCCGGCTGCTTTCGTTATTTCTAACCAATGAAAATTGTCCTTACTTTTTTGGAATACTTTTGCGTCATATTACCCATAATGCAGTATTATTGCACGCATCACTAAATTGTAGAACACACATCACAAGATTTCGAATATACATCACAAGATTTCGAACATACATCACAAGATTATAGAATATACATCACAAGATTTCGAATATACATCACAAGATTTCGAACATACATCACAAGATTATGGAATATACATCACAAGATTTTGAACATACATCACAAGATTATAGAATATACATCACAAGTTTTTGAATATACATCACAAGATATTGAACATACATCACAAGATTTTGAATATACATCACAAGATATTGAACATACATCACAAGAT